>NC_136061.1:592187553-592197553 GCF_964261635.1 Lissotriton helveticus | reverse complement strand
ATGGCACCTCATCGGGACTTCCAGGGAAAGCATTGCGGGCGACCAGATGGCCGAGGGGAGAGGGTCGACCAGATGCCCGGGACCGAAAGGACTCCCCATCTGCCCGTCCCGAGGCCTTCCCTTGCGGTCGGGCTCCTGCCTGCCCACGCAGGGCTCCAGGCCACAGCCCATCTGGTCCCCGGCAGGGGACCGCAGCCCTGGGAGGGTATCCGGGCATACCCTTTCCCCTAGTAATCCAGAGAAAAACAACCATCAGCAAGGGGCCGAGAGGCAGAAGCGCCCCCGGGCCCCTGGGGGCCCCTGGCGGGCGGGCCCCGGGACGCCTTCCCCCTCTCAGCATGGCCGGACCTCACGGAGGTCTGTGCCTGATCAAACTCGGAGGTCTGTGCCTGATCAAACTCGGAGAAAAAGGACCATCAGCAAGGGGCTGAGAGGCAGGAGCATCCCCGGGCCCCTGGGGGCCCCTGGCGGTCGGGCCCCCGGGATGCCTTCCCCCTCTCAGCATGGCCAGACCTTATGGAAGTCTGCCTGATCAAACTCGGAGAAAAACAACCATCGAACTCAGAGAAAAACAACCATCGGCAAGGGGCCGAGAGGCAGAAGCGCCCCCGGGCCCCTGGGGGCCCCTGGCAGGCGGGCCCCGGGACGCCTTCCCCCTCTCAGCATGGCCGGACCTCACGGAGGTCTGTGCCTGATCAAACTCGGAGGTCTGTGCCTGATCAAACTCGGAGAAAAAGGACCATCAGCAAGGGGCTGAGAGGCAGGAGCATCCCCGGGCCCCTGGGGGCCCCTGGCAGTCGGGCACCGGGATGCCTTCCCCCTCTCAGCATGGCCAGACCTTATGGAAGTCTGCCTGATCAAACTCGGAGAAAAACGACCATCGAACTCGGAGAAAAACAACCATCGGCAAGGGGCCGGGAGGCAGAAGCGTCCCCGGGCCCCTGGGGGCCCTTGGCGGGCGGGCCCCGGGACACCTTCCCCCTCTCAGCATGGCCGGACCTCACGGAGGTCTGTGCCTGATCAAACTCGGAGAAAAAGGACCATCAGCAAGGGGGCTGAGAGGCAGGAGCATCCCCGGGCCCCTGGGGGCCCCTGGCGGTCGGGCCCCGAGATGCCTTCCCCCTCTCAGCATGGCCAGACCTTATGGAAGTCTGCCTGATCAAACTCGGAGAAAAACGACCATCGAACTCGGAGAAAAACAACCATCGGCAAGGGGCCGAGAGGCAGAAGCGCCCCCGGGCCCCTGGGGGCCCCTGGCGGGCGGGCCCCGGGACGTCTTCCCCCTCTCAGCATGGCCGGACCTCACGGAGGTCTGTGCCTGATCAAACTCGGAGGTCTGTGCCTGATCAAACTCGGAGAAAAAGGACCATCAGCAAGGGGCTGAGAGGCAGGAGCATCCCCGGGCCCCTGGGGGCCCCTGGCGGTCGGGCCCCGGGATGCCTTCCCCCTCTCAGCATGGCCAGACCTTATGGAAGTCTGCCTGATCAAACTCAGAGAAAAACGACCATCGAACTCGGAGAAAAACAACCATCGGCAAGGGGCCGAGAGGCAGAAGTGCCCCCGGGCCCCTGGGGCCCCTGGCGGGCGGGCCCCGGGACGCCTTCCCCCTCTCAGCATGGCCAGACCTTATGGAAGTCTGCCTGATCAAACTCAGAGAAAAACGACCATCGAACTCGGAGAAAAACAACCATCGGCAAGGGGCCGAGAGGCAGAAGCGCCCCCGGGCCCCTGGGGGCCCCTGGCGGGCGGGCCCCGGGACGCCTTCCCCCTCTCAGCATGGCCGGACCTCACAGAGGTCTGTGCCTGATCAAACTCGGAGGTCTGTGCCTGATCAAACTCGGAGAAAAAGGACCATCAGCAAGGGGCTGAGAGGCAGGAGCATCCCCGGGCCCCTGGGGGCCCCTGGCGGTCGGGCACCGGGACGCCTTCCCCCTCTCAGCATGGCCAGACCTTATGGAAGTCTGCCTGATCAAACTCGGAGAAAAACGACCATCGAACTCGGAGAAAAACAACCATCGGCAAGGGGCCGAGAGGCAGAAGCGCCCCCGGGCCCCTGGGGGCCCCTGGCGGGCGGGCCCCGGGACGCCTTCCCCCTCTCAGCATGGCCGGACCTCACAGAGGTCTGTGCCTGATCAAACTCGGAGGTCTGTGCCTGATCAAACTCGGAGAAAAAGGACCATCAGCAAGGGGGCTGAGAGGCAGGAGCATCCCCGGGCCCCTGGGGGCCCCTGGCGGTCGGGCCCCGGGATGCCTTCCCCCTCTCAGCATGGCCAGACCTTATGGAAGTCTGCCTGATCAAACTCGGAGAAAAACGACCATCGAACTCGGAGAAAAACAACCATCGGCAAGGGGCCGAGAGGCAGAAGCGCCCCCGGGCCCCTGGGGGCCCCTGGCGGGCGGGCCCCGGGACGCCTTCCCCCTCTCAGCATGGCCGGACCTCACGGAGGTCTGTGCCTGATCAAACTCGGAGGTCTGTGCCTGATCAAACTCGGAGAAAAAGGACCATCAGCAAGGGGCTGAGAGGCAGGAGCATCCCCGGGCCCCTGGGGGCCCCTGGCGGTCGGGCCCCGGGATGCCTTCCCCCTCTCAGCATGGCCAGACCTTATGGAAGTCTGCCTGATCAAACTCAGAGAAAAACGACCATCGAACTCGGAGAAAAACAACCATCAGCAAGGGGCCGAGAGGCAGAAGTGCCCCCGGGCCCCTGGGGCCCCTGGCGGGCGGGCCCCGGGACGCCTTCCCCCTCTCAGCATGGCCAGACCTTATGGAAGTCTGCCTGATCAAACTCAGAGAAAAACGACCATCGAACTCGGAGAAAAACAACCATCGGCAAGGGGCCGAGAGGCAGAAGCGCCCCCGGGCCCCTGGGGGCCCCTGGCGGGCGGGCCCCGGGACGCCTTCCCCCTCTCAGCATGGCCGGACCTCACAGAGGTCTGTGCCTGATCAAACTCGGAGGTCTGTGCCTGATCAAACTCGGAGAAAAAGGACCATCAGCAAGGGGCTGAGAGGCAGGAGCATCCCCGGGCCCCTGGGGGCCCCTGGCGGTCGGGCACCGGGATGCCTTCCCCCTCTCAGCATGGCCAGACCTTATGGAAGTCTGCCTGATCAAACTCGGAGAAAAACGACCATCGAACTCGGAGAAAAACAACCATCGGCAAGGGGCCGAGAGGCAGAAGCGTCCCCGGGCCCCTGGGGGCCCCTGGCAGGCGGGCCCCGGGACGCCTTCCCCCTCTCAGCATGGCCGGACCTCACGGAGGTCTGTGCCTGATCAAACTCGGAGGTCTGTGCCTGATCAAACTCGGAGAAAAAGGACCATCAGCAAGGGGCTGAGAGGCAGGAGCATCCCCGGGCCCCTGGGGGCCCCTGGCGGTCGGGCACCGGGATGCCTTCCCCCTCTCAGCATGGCCAGACCTTATGGAAGTCTGCCTGATCAAACTCGGAGAAAAACGACCATCGAACTCGGAGAAAAACAACCATCGGCAAGGGGCCGAGAGGCAGAAGCGTCCCCGGGCCCCTGGGGGCCCCTGGCGGGCAGGCCCCGGGACACCTTCCCCCTCTCAGCATGGCCGGACCTCACGGAGGTCTGTGCCTGATCAAACTCGGAGAAAAAGGACCATCAGCAAGGGGCTGAGAGGCAGGAGCATCCCCGGGCCCCTGGGGGCCCCTGGCGGTCGGGCCCGGGATGCCTTCCCCCTCTCAGCATGGCCAGACCTTATGGAAGTCTGCCTGATCAAACTCGGAGAAAAACGACCATCGAACTCGGAGAAAAACAACCATCGGCAAGGGGCCGAGAGGCAGAAGCGCCCCTGGGGGCCCCTGGTGGGCGGGCCCCGGGACGCCTTCCCCCTCTCAGCATGGCCGGACCTCACGGAGGTCTGTGCCTGATCAAACTCGGAGGTCTGTGCCTGATCAAACTCGGAGAAAAAGGACCATCAGCAAGGGGCTGAGAGGCAGGAGCATCCCCGGGCCCCTGGGGGCCCCTGGCGGTCGGGCCCCGGGATGCCTTCCCCCTCTCAGCATGGCCAGACCTTATGGAAGTCTGCCTGATCAAACTCGGAGAAAAACGACCATCGAACTCGGAGAAAAACAACCATCGGCAAGGGGCCGAGAGGCAGAAGCGCCCCCGGGCCCCTGCGGGCCCCTGGCGGGCGGGCCCCGGGACGCCTTCCCCCTCTCAGCATGGCCGGACCTCACGGAGGTCTGTGCCTGATCAAACTCGGAGGTCTGTGCCTGATCAAACTCAGAGAAAAAGGACCATCAGCAAGGGGCTGAGAGGCAGGAGCATCCCCGGGCCCCTGGGGGCCCCTGGTGGTCGGGCCCCGGGATGCCTTCCCCCTCTCAGCATGGCCAGACCTTATGGAAGTCTGCCTGATCAAACTCGGAGAAAAACGACCATCGAACTCGGAGAAAAACAACCATCGGCAAGGGGCCGAGAGGCAGAAGCGCCCCCGGGCCCCTGGGGGCCCCTGGCAGGCGGGCCCCGGGACGCCTTCCCCCTCTCAGCATGGCCGGACCTCACGGAGGTCTGTGCCTGATCAAACTCGGAGGTCTGTGCCTGATCAAACTCGGAGAAAAAGGACCATCAGCAAGGGGCTGAGAGGCAGGAGCATCCCCGGGCCCCTGGGGGCCCCTGGCGGTCGGGCACCGGGATGCCTTCCCCCTCTCAGCATGGCCAGACCTTATGGAAGTCTGCCTGATCAAACTCGGAGAAAAACGACCATCGAACTCGGAGAAAAACAACCATCGGCAAGGGGCCGAGAGGCAGAAGCGTCCCCGGGCCCCTGGGGGCCCCTGGTGGGCGGGCCCCGGGACACCTTCCCCCTCTCAGCATGGCCGGACCTCACGGAGGTCTGTGCCTGATCAAACTCGGAGAAAAAGGACCATCAGCAAGGGGCTGAGAGGCAGGAGCATCCCCGGGCCCCTGGGGGCCCCTGGCGGTCGGGCCCCGGGATGCCTTCCCCCTCTCAGCATGGCCAGACCTTATGGAAGTCTGCCTGATCAAACTCGGAGAAAAACGACCATCGAACTCGGAGAAAAACAACCATCGGCAAGGGGCCGAGAGGCAGAAGCGCCCCCGGGCCCCTGGGGGCCCCTGGCGGGCGGGCCCCGGGATGCCTTCCCCCTCTCAGCATGGCCGGACCTCACGGAGGTCTGTGCCTGATCAAACTCGGAGGTCTGTGCCTGATCAAACTCGGAGAAAAAGGACCATCAGCAAGGGGCTGAGAGGCAGGAGCATCCCGGGCCCCTGGGGGCCCCTGGCGGTCGGGCCCCGGGATGCCTTCCCCCTCTCAGCATGGCCAGACCTTATGGAAGTCTGCCTGATCAAACTCGGAGAAAAACGACCATCGAACTCGGAGAAAAACAACCATCGGAAAGGGGCCGAGAGGCAGAAGCGCCCCCGGGCCCCTGGGGGCCCCTGGCGGGCGGGCCCCGGGACGCTTTCCCCCTCTCAGCATGGCCGGACCTCACGGAGGTCTGTGCCTGATCAAACTCGGAGGTCTGTGCCTGATCAAACTCGGAGAAAAAGGACCATCAGCAAGGGGCT
This sequence comes from Lissotriton helveticus, assembly GCF_964261635.1. Taxonomy (NCBI): domain Eukaryota; kingdom Metazoa; phylum Chordata; class Amphibia; order Caudata; family Salamandridae; genus Lissotriton; species Lissotriton helveticus. The sequence continues at coordinate 592,192,008 of NC_136061.1, read as the reverse complement.
GAGAGGCAGGAGCATCCCCGGGCCCCTGGGGGCCCCTGGTGGTCGGGCCCCGGGATGCCTTCCCCCTCTCAGCATGGCCAGACCTTATGGAAGTCTGCCTGATCAAACTCGGAGAAAAACGACCATCGAACTCGGAGAAAAACAACCATCGGCAAGGGGCCGAGAGGCAGAAGCGCCCCCGGGCCCCTGGGGGCCCCTGGCAGGCGGGCCCCGGGACGCCTTCCCCCTCTCAGCATGGCCGGACCTCACGGAGGTCTGTGCCTGATCAAACTCGGAGGTCTGTGCCTGATCAAACTCGGAGAAAAAGGACCATCAGCAAGGGGCTGAGAGGCAGGAGCATCCCCGGGCCCCTGGGGGCCCCTGGCGGTCGGGCCCCGGGATGCCTTCCCCCTCTCAGCATGGCCAGACCTTATGGAAGTCTGCCTGATCAAACTCGGAGAAAAACGACCCTCGAACTCGGAGAAAAACAACCATCGGCAAGGGGCTGAGAGGCAGAAGCGTCCCCGGGCCCCTGGGGGCCCCTGGCGGGCGGGCCCCGGGACGCCTTCCCCCTCTCAGCATGGCCGGACCTCACGGAGGTCTGTGCCTGATCAAACTCGGAGAAAAAGGACCATCAGCAAGGGTCTGAGAGGCAGGAGCATCCCCGGGCCCCTGGGGGCCCCTGGCGGTCGGGCCCCGGGATGCCTTCCCCCTCTCAGCATGGCCAGACCTTATGGAAGTCTGCCTGATCAAACTCGGAGAAAAACGACCATCGAATTCGGAGAAAAACAACCATCGGCAAGGGGCCGAGAGGCAGAAGCGCCCCCGGGCCCCTGGGGGCCCCTGGCGGGCGGGCCCCGGGACGCCTTCCCCCTCTCAGCATGGCCGGACCTCACGGAGGTCTGTGCCTGATCAAACTCGGAGGTCTGTGCCTGATCAAACTCGGAGAAAAAGGACCATCAGCAAGGGGCTGAGAGGCAGGAGCATCCCCGGGCCCCTGGGGGCCCCTGGCGGTCGGGCCCCGGGATGCCTTCCCCCTCTCAGCATGGCCAGACCTTATGGAAGTCTGCCTGATCAAACTCGGAGAAAAACGACCATCGAACTCGGAGAAAAACAACCATCGGCAAGGGGCCGAGAGGCAGAAGCGCCCCCGGGCCCCTGGGGTCCCCTGGCGGGCGGGCCCCGGGACGCCTTCCCCCTCTCAGCATGGCCGGACCTCACGGAGGTCTGTGCCTGATCAAACTCGGAGGTCTGTGCCTGATCAAACTCGGAGAAAAAGGACCATCAGCAAGGGGCTGAGAGGCAGGAGCATCCCCGGGCCCCTGGGGGCCCCTGCTGGTCGGGCCCCGGGATGCCTTCCCCCTCTCAGCATGGCCAGACCTTATGGAAGTCTGCCTGATCAAACTCGGAGAAAAACGACCATCGAACTCGGAGAAAAACAACCATCGGCAAGGGGCCGAGAGGCAGAAGCGCCCCGGGCCCCTGGGGGCCCCTGGCAGGCGGGCCCCGGGACGCCTTCCCCCTCTCAGCATGGCCGGACCTCACGGAGGTCTGTGCCTGATCAAACTCGGAGGTCTGTGCCTGATCAAACTCGGAGAAAAAGGACCATCAGCAAGGGGCTGAGAGGCAGGAGCATCCCCAGGCCCCTGGGGGCCCCTGGCGGTCGGGCCCCGGGATGCCTTCCCCCTCTCAGCATGGCCAGACCTTATGGAAGTCTGCCTGATCAAACTCGGAGAAAAACGACCATCGAACTCGGAGAAAAACAACCATCGGCAAGGGGCTGAGAGGCAGAAGCGTCCCCGGGCCCCTGGGGGCCCCTGGCGGGCGGGCCCCGGGACGCCTTCCCCCTCTCAGCATGGCCGGACCTCATGGAGGTCTGTGCCTGATCAAACTCGGAGGTCTGTGCCTGATCAAACTCGGAGAAAAAGGACCATCAGCAAGGGGCTGAGAGGCAGGAGCGTCCCCGGGCCCCTGGGGGCCACTGGCAGGCGGACCCCGGGACACCATCCCCCTCAAACTCGGAGAAAAAGGACCATCGGCAAGGGGCTGAAAGGCAGGAGTGTCCCCAGGGCTGCCTTCCCCTGATTCAGAATCTCTGGAGGGCTGACTGACCCTCTCCCTAGTAATCCGGAGGAACATTACCCGTGCACCCGAGGGGACATAGGGGACCCAAGGCACGAACGAGCCCGACCTCCTGGAGCCCTGGCTGGGATCCGGGAGGCGAATGGCACCTCATCGGGACTTCCAGGGAAGTTCGGTCATCTGGTCGCCCTATAGGAAAGCATAGCAGGCGACCAGATGGCCGAGGGGGTCCGATGGCCGGCCACGAAAGAGGACACCCTGTGCCCCAATGAAGGAGTCAGCGTGCTCCGCGGCATGGCCGACCGGAGGCCCAGGGCCCCAGCTGGGCCCCAGCCATGGAGGCTCCCAGGGGCCCCGACAGGCCCTCCGACCCGGGGCCCCCAGGCACTTTGACAAGCAGGGGAGGCCTGCCCGGGCACAACGGAACCCCGACCCGGGCACCCTGCCGCGTGGCAGGACCCAGGACAGAGCCCCGGGTGGGGAGGCCACAGTCCCCGGGGCCCTCAAGGGCCCCGGACGGAGCTCCTGAACCCGGTCAAGCACGGGGAGGCTCCCCGGGCACCACGGAACCCCGTCCCGGGCTTTTGGCAGTGTGGCAGGCCGGGGGACAGGGCCAAGGGCCCTAGCACCCGACCCGGGGCCCGGCGCGGCCACTGGACCCAGCTGTGGCTCCCAGGGCCCGGGGGCGCAGGGAAAGCCTTCCCCGGGCCCTCTGCACCCCGTCCCAGGCACCCGGGCCACGCTGCAGTCCCAGGGACGGACCCAGGTCTGGGGCGGCATCCTGGCCCGCCTATCTGCCGGCTGATGACCGCTAGGCCGACAAGGGTCCCAGAGGACCTTGTCCCTAGTAATCCGGAGGAAGGCTACCCCTCTTTCTGGGAACAAGTGCGCACCGCAAGGCTCGGGGACCCTAGGCGCGAACGTGCCCGACCTCCTGGAGCCCTGGCTGGGATCTGGGAGGCGAAAGGCACCTCATCGGGACTTCCAGGGGAACCCGTCCATCTGGTCGCCCCATAGGAAAGCATTGGGCGAGACCAGATGGCCGAGGCGAGAGGGGCAACCAGATGACCGGGACCGAAATGACACCAGTCTGCCTGCCTGCCCCGAGCCTCCGCGGGAGGGTTCCCGTCTGCCCTTCCAGGGCTGCAGGGCTGCAGGGCTCCAGGGCTCCAGGGCTGCAGGGCTCGGGAGCTGCGGGGCTCCGGGGTTGCAGGGTTGCTGGGCCCAGTACCCATGGAGCCCTTCCCGGGTACTTTCCCACGCCGCTGGCCGGAGGAGGGAGCCCTGGACGCCTGGGAGGTGTTGCCCGGGAACACAGCCCATCTGGTCCCCGGCAGGGATCCGCCAGCCCAAGAGGGGTCACAGAGTACCTTGTCCCTAGTAATCCGGAGGAAGGCTACCCCTCTTTCTGGGAACAAGTGCGCACCGGAAGGCTCGGGGGACCCTAGGCGCGAACGTGCCCGACCTCCTGGAGCCCTGGCTGGGATCTGGGAGGCGAATGGCACCTCATATGGACTTCCAGGGAAGCCCGGCCATCTGGTTGCCCCGTAGGAAAGCATGGCGGACGACCAGATGGCCGAGGGGAGAGGGGCGACCAGATGCCCGGGACCAAAATGATGCCAATCTGCCTGCCCCGAGCCTCCGCGGGAGGGCTCCGGGGGCTGCAGGGCTCCAGGGCTCCAGGGCTCCAGGGCTCCAGGGCTCCAGGGAACCAGGGCTCGGGGCTCAGGGGCTGCAGGACTCCAGGGCTCGGGGGCTGCAGGGCTCCGGGGTTGCAGGGCCCAGGACCCATGGAGCCCTTCCGGGGTACTTTCCCACGCCGCGGGCCGGAGGAGGGAGCCCCGGACGCCTGGGAGGTGTTGCCCGGGAACACAGCCCATCTGGTCCCTGGCAGTGCACCGCTATCCTGGGAGGGTGTCCGGGCATACCATTGTCCCTAGTAATCCGGAGGAAAATTACCCCCCTTTCTTGTAATCTGTGCACTAAAGGTGACAGAGGGGACCCAGGGCGCAAACGTGCCCTACCTCCTGGAGCCCTGCCTGGGATCCGGGAGGCAAATGGCACCTCATCGGGACTTCCAGGGAAGCCCGGCCATCTGGTCGCCCTATAGGAAAGCATTGGTCGCGACCAGATGGCCGAGGCGAGAGGGGCGACCAGATGGCCGGGACCGAAATGACGCCAATCTGCCGGCTCCGAGCCTCTGCGGGGGGGCTCCAGCCTGCCCTTGGAGGGCTCCGGGCATGCGGGGCTCCGGGACTGCAGGGCTCCGGGGCTGCAGGGCTGCAGGGCTGCAGGGCTCTGGGGCTCCGGGGCTCCAGGGCTCGGGGACTGCAGGGCTCGGGCTGCAGGGCTCCGGGGCTCCGGGGCTCTGGGGCTCCGGGGCTCCAGGGCTCG